>NC_081420.1:53712984-53742994 GCF_949786415.1 Peromyscus eremicus | reverse complement strand
TAGGTCTCATATTGATCAGGTCTACTCTGATGCTAGCATATGAAAATCCAATTGTACAGGAGGATTTGGTGTAAAAACTCATGGATTTCATTTGCTTGAATAATTAGCACTGTCTAGATGTCATCTTGAGGACCTGGGCTTAGTAATACAGTGTTTTAAAAATCACCACTAACCTTCCCCTTATTAAAATGAATCAGTGAGCAAAAAGTGTTCTTTTTACCAAGTTTGTTAAATTAGGTTACTAACTTTGTAATAGATAGCAAGGCATGTTGTGATCTTCTTGAGCTATAAACTTCTATGGTTTCCCTAGAATTATTGGAACGTATACATATATAGCAATCATAGTATGCAGATATACTAAAATCATTACTTACATGTATCTCATTTTGACATACAAAATTGTTTGCTACAATTTTCTTGACCTAAATCTCTAAAGAAAAAACTCTGGGAAGGTTGAGTCTAAATTGAACTATATTTTAATGTCACATTAGACCCTTTCAAGCCCAAGAAGATATTAAAAGGTGCAAAGTCTAAGGCAAAAATCCACTAACTGGCTACCCTGATGGTCTGTGAGCACACCCCAATGTGCTTAATGTACTCTTGGGGAGGGGTTTGAAAACAGGAAACATCTGCTTCATTATGTGTGGTACCTAGCTCAAACCATTTGAGTCATCTTTACTTTATTATTTAAGGAGGCTAATGCTTCATTATGTGTGGTACCTAGCTCAAACCACTTGAGTCATCTTTATTGTATTATTTAAGGAGGCTAATGCTTTCTAAACACTACATTAAGAACACTATAGATAGGACTTGTGAATACAGGACAATTTTCTAGCTAATAGATACATACACTGTTGGACATGTAGACAATAATCTTTAACTGAACTGAAGGAGGGGAAACAGAAAAGAAGACAACAAAGAATATAATGTTAACCCACCTGTGTCAGAATGATTTATTTATTGTGTACTCATTCATTTATTTTACAGTAACGTCTAAAAAGCAAATATCTCTGTATCTGCCTGCATCTATATGTATTGATAACTGTATCTATTTATGTCTGTCTATCACCTATCTACATATGCAAATAGTCCAGCTCAATGCTAAGGGTAGGGAGGTAAATGTTTGTTTTCTTGTGGTGCTCACTGTGCAGAAATCAACTAAGTAATAACAAAATGGAGAGCCCAGCTAACGTGGCTAAGAGTGACTAAGAGTGGGGTGAAGTGGGATCTAGGGAGGAGACTTCCCAAGAACGATGATGATGCCAAAGCTGGGGGAATGCCGGGAACCAGATTGCTCATCTGAAGGGAGTAGAGAGTTCATAGCAGGGTGCTGACACAAGAAGGCTTGGCCTGTGAGCTGTGCATGTCCTGCTCCTCTCTCACATGTCACTTACTCCTTTAACCCCACTTAGGTCATCCATATCCTTGACATAGTGGACACATCCTTCCTCCTTAGAGTCCTACAGGGACTTTTGTTGGAGTAGCATTTTCTTGATAAAAATAACAAAGTACATGTAGAGGAGCAATGACATATTATTCTTCTCTTTAGAGATCTACCATTCAGACTGAAATATGGTGGGAAAGTAGTCTTAATTGCCATCATAAAAATGAATCAAATACCTGCTAGTCCAGAATTCAACATTCATTAAAAATAAACTATAAATGAAAATGGTTTCATAAGAAATATATAAACTAAAGAAGTTAGTTGCTGCTTGACCTTTATTGTGCGATATGCTGGATGAAGTTGTTCAAATTGAAGAAAAGTGTGATAGAAAGTATTTTGGATTTTCAAGAATAAGTAAAAAGAACCAGAGATGGAGAATTTAGGGACAAGTGAAAAGCAGTTTGTCTATTTACTAAATTGTTTGACTATTTAAGGTAAATATATACTCGATTTTAGCTAAAAGGTGGAGAGATTGTGTGTGTGTGTGTGTTGGTGGGGTGGTATATACACTTCCCTGTGGGTGTGTGCATATGTAGGACTTAAGGGTGGATGTCAGGTGTCTCC
Organism: Peromyscus eremicus; assembly: GCF_949786415.1. NCBI lineage: Eukaryota > Metazoa > Chordata > Mammalia > Rodentia > Cricetidae > Peromyscus > Peromyscus eremicus. Next base: position 53,740,986 of record NC_081420.1, on the reverse strand, counting down.
CTCAACTGTTCTTCATCTTAATTGATTGATATGGGGGTCTGTCACTGAACTGGGAGCTTGATGATTTTGGTCGGTTGACTGACCAAGAGCTTCAGGGACCCAGCTGCCTCCACCACCCTCAGTACTGAGGTTACAGCATATGCTAAAATACTGTGAAATTAGATGAGTACTTATAATAATCTGACCTCAAGTCCTCTTACTGTGCAACAGTCATTTTTACTGGCAGAGCCATCCCAGCTCTGGAGGAGATTTTAAAAACTTTTGTGTTTTTGTCATTTTTCTTTCTTTTCTTTCTTTCTTTCTTTCTTTCTTTCTTTCTTTCTTTCTTTCTTTCTTTCTTTCTTTCTTTCTTTTTAGGACAGGGTCTCATTTAGGCCAAGTTGGCCCTAAACTTGGTAGATAGTCAAGTAGAAGTGAAGGTAGAAGATCACCTTATCTTCTTTTAGCTCTCAAGTGCAGCAATTATAGGCTTGCACTACCATTCCCAGCGCACAACATAGAAATAATAAAAGGTTAGTCTGAATCCAGCTATATCAACAGTTACATTAAATGCCATTGAAATAAACTCTTCACTTGAAAAACACATATATTAGGATGGTAAAGAGCAGGAAATCTAACCATCTAGTATTCATAATTGGCAATTTACTTTAAGGATATTCAATGGTTTGAAAGTAAAAGGATGGGGAAAATACACTATCTAAGTTATCAACATAGAATAACTGCAGTTACCATGTTAACAGCAACCAGAGACGAAGTTGTTATCAAAAAACCTTATACGGAAGGGTCACTTCATCATAAAGTTATGACAAACACACATTTTTTTGGCAGCTAGAAGAAAAGCCTCCAGGTCTACCAAGTCAGGGAGGTTGTGATATTCTAAAAGGAATGTAGGACTGGACAAAGGGCTCAGTGGTTAAGAGCATTTGCTGCTCTTGCACTAGAACCAGGCATAGTTCCTAGCACCCATATCAGGAGGCTCACAACCGCTTATACCTCAAGCTCCTCTGAGGGTACCTACATCCATATGCACATCCTTCCCCCCACATACACATAATTAAAAACAAAACAACACATTTTAAAAAGAGAAATACACAGTTCTGCAAACAGGAGTAGGGGATTTAAAAATCTTCCTTTTAGCAACTTATAGAAAAAAATTAGAAATAGATACCATATGCAAATGACTCTGTTATCTCTCTTGACCTAAAAATTATCTGGGAATAAGAATCTCAGTTGAGAAAATGCCTCCCTCAGATTGCCTATAGGACATGTTCTTGATTTGGGTAGATGTTCCCAGGTTGTGAGATATACTGAGGCAGCATTAAAGAACTTTATAGCTTGAAATGAATAAATGAAAACCCTGAAATTATTGACCAAGCTTCTACTACAAGGTGGTAAGAAAACAGGTCAGGAGTGTTCAGTGGCCCAGCCCTCACATAGTACACACAGTATCCCTAGTTCAGTTCCCAACAACACACACACACACACACACACACACACACACACACACACACGAGAGAGAGAGAGAGAGAGAGAGAGAGAGAGAGAGAGAGAGAGAGAGAATTGTAAAAAAAAAAAAAAGAATTATCACTATTCTTGAGGGAATTTGGAACATGATGTAATACCACCCTAACCTATGAGCCAAAATAATCCTTCCAGGACCTGCAGGGTGTTTACAAACGTGTATAGCTACATTACTCATAATAAAAGGGGGCAAACCAAATGGGTTTAACCAGATCAAAAGGCTTAAATAGTCTCTGGCTTATTTAAGTGTTAAACATATAAGTAGTGAAATGATTTAAATACAAATGTATTAACATAAATGACTCTCAGAAGCACAATATCAAATGAAAAAAATGCACGTTGCAAAGGCTAAAATTATATTTTACAATTTTCAGTTTAGTAACAAGTAAAACAGCATATTGTTTAGGGATACACATTATGCGTAAAAAACTACATATGACCACGTACTAGAATGAGAAACACAGAATTAATTATGATGGGATAAGAAAGATGTGATTCAAAAACTGCATGGCACTGCTGGGCTTGGTGGCACACACCTTTAATCCCAGGACTCAGGAGGCAGAGGCAGGCAAAGCTCTGGGAGTTCAAGGCCAGCCTGTTTTATATAACAGAGTTCCCAGATAGCCAGGGCTACATAGAGAAAAAACACTGTCTCAAAAAAAAAAAAAAAAAAAAAGCATCATTTCCTTTGTGACTCTGGGTTTTGGGTTGTGCAGGCCAGCAAATTCTTTTATACTTGCTATTTAAATCTGGTATAGGGGATATTTTTGTTTTAACTCATGGAAACACAATACACATGAGGTGTCTATACCATAGATTAATTGAAATAAGGCTGACCAATTTCAAAACAGTCAAAATAGTTGTACTATGTTCAACAATAAGAAAATATGAGAAATATGATACTTGGGAACAAGTAGAGTGGTTAAAGCTTATTTTAATGTAATTATGTATTTAGGATACTCCAGAGAAGCAGAATCCATCAGAGAGTTTTTGAATTTGAAATTATATATGGTTGTACAGCTAGTAAAAATTATTATTATGATACATCCATTTAGTTTATATTTGATAAAAACTGCCATAAAAATTTGATGGGATACAAACGTTAAGCAGTATACTATTTGTTGTTAGTATACTAAGAATATTCATAAATGTTAAAAGTTATAATGAGATGCATGCAGTCACATAACACAACATAAAAAAGTGCCAACTTTAGAGGGAGTGGAAGTGCATTCAAAGCCATCGTAAGAGACAAAGGAAAACCAATATTTTGGAGGAATGAGTGAGAAGACATAATGACTATGAACACCAGCAGCCAAGTGTCTAAAAAAACTACAGTTTATAAAATTTTAGAAGAAGAGTATATATTTACACTTATTCATATATTTATTGTGTGTGCATGCACATGCCACAGCGAGTATATGGGGGTCAGAGATGACTTTCCTCTTCCACTATATAGTATCCAGGAATTCAACTCAGATCATCAGGCTTGGCAGCAAGCACTTTACTTTTTGGCCAACTCACTGGTCCATAAATATATTTTATTGAGAAATTAAACTTATTTACTGGGAGCATTTCTAATAAAGTATATAAAAGATACAACAGATAACAACTGAACTCTGTAAAGTAATTTCATGTATAATTATATATATATGTATATATACTCATAGACTCATAAATTTGCAAGTTATATGTAATATATACTGAAAAATAGAAATTCACTCATCCCCAGCTCATCTGGAATATTCCCAAACAGGACTCCAGGACTGTATTCTGTTGTAGGCTGTTTTAATCTCTTCTAGCTGCTAAATAAAACACCATACACTACGCAGTTCATAAACAACAGGGATTTATTTCTTATAATCTTTGGCCAATGAAGTCCAAGATCAAGATCCCAGCACATCTGTTTGCTGAATACTCACCTGGTTTACACATAAACATTTCCTCATTTATCCTTACATGGCAAAAGGAGAGACTCCTTCCAGCATCTTCACAGGGCATTAAGACCAGTGACTAGGGCTCAGCCTGATCCCTTTCCAAAGAGAAGTTCATGACTTAGTGCTTCCACTATGGGAGCTAGGATTTTAGCAGATGAATTTGGGGGAGACATAAATATTCAGATCCCTGCAATTTTTCTTTTATCTTATTATAATTAATGAAGAAAAGTTACTGAAGAATCCAAGTTTACTATGAATACTGTCATATTAGAACTCATTAACAAAAGAATCTTAAAAACAGTTTTTGTTTAAAAAAAATAGGCTCAATCACACGACCTGAGGATTAAAAGAGAAGTCATACAGAAAACTAATAGAGAAAAGAATTATTTCATGGTAAAATTGTCTGACAGGACTAAAGCAAAACCAAGCTGGAAAGTTACAAACTGAACTGTAAGTATAAAGAAGACTGAAAATCTGTAAATCCAGTGCACTCCCAAAGCAAAGAAGGCAAGGATCATTAGAGTCAAATCAAACAGAAGGACTGGAAATAAGAGGAGAAATCAATATAAGAAAGAAGAACCCAGGAGCTGCTGTCATAACAACACCCAGCTGCCGCAAAAACCAGAGTGATCCAAAATTCCAAAAGCCAAGACTGTGGAACCATTAGTAATGATTAGATTTACAACAAGATTAATAAACTATGTGGTTGGAAGAAGGAAAAAGAAGCTGGGGGATTGGGAGGAGAGAGGGAGGAAGAGAAGAGGAGGAGAAACCCAAAGTGAGAAAAAATGAAATTATAGTCACAAAAGATATTTAGTCAAGAAACTTAGAAATGGCCAAGTGGGTGAAGAATATGCCAAGTAAGCTTGGGGACTTGAGTCAGTCTCTAGCATCTGTATAAAAAGTCATGCACAATTGCCGGGCGGTGGTGGTGCACGCCTTTAATCCCAGCACTCAGGAGGCAGAGCCAGGCGGATCTCTGTGAGTTCGAGGCCAGCCTGGTCTCCAAAGCGAGTTCCAGGAAAGGCGCAAAGCTACACAGAGAAACCCTGTCTCGAAAAAAACAAAAACAAAAAACCAAAACAACAACAACAAAAAAAAGTCATGCACAATAGTGTTCACCTGTCTCCACTTACATGGCTGTGAAAGACATTGACCCCTGACCTCCACACAATTACACTCTTACACTCACATACACAAGTGCATGCACACACACACACACACACACACACACACAGAGAGAGAGAGAGAGAGAGAGAGAGAGAGAGAGAGAGAGAGAGAGAGAGAGTAAAGCTACTGAATTTATTGTTTCACTATATACTGAAAACCGCAAAATCTCCATAGATGAAAAAACCATACTGAAATTCAAAACTGTTTATCAATTCAAAAACTCCTTAGAAAACTAGGAGAGAATGTCCTGAATTCACTCATTCAGTGTTTCTGAGTTTCTCCTACATTCTATCATTCTTTATGCTGAAGCAGAGCTTTGGATTTAATTCATTGTCTTTTCGTGTCATGCTGGTATTCTCATAGAGAGACATAAACTTCCCAGGGAACATGACTTAACCATTCAAAACCATTTATTTAAGCAGCTTATGAATGGCAAATTACATCACTGTTTTTCCCGATCCAGAAACTCCTAGCATCCCCACACATTACAATTTCACTTTTTTTGTCTTTGTGAACCACAGGAAATATTAGCATACGTATTGAATGTCATTTTTGAGAGCTAAGTCAAGACTCAGAGTTATCAAGCTATTGTATGAAGACCAGGGCCATTAGAACTCAATTTGCATTTGGTTTTGGTTTGTGTGTATGTGTGTACATGTCCACCCTATGGTATCCAAACTCTGCTTTAAATTTGACCTTTATCTTTCTTGAAGAAGTACACAGGAGCTATTCTTGGATGGTTCTCTATATATCCTGAGTTTATAAGTAGCTCAAATCTAAATGTGTGTGTGTGTGTGTGTGTGTGTGTGTGTGTGTGTGCCTATTTATGTATGTGCATGTGTGTTTGTGTATGCATGTGCAGTTCCTGTGTGTGTGTGTGTGTGTGTGTGTGTGTGTGTGTGTGTGTGTTTCAGGTGCTAAATAAAATCAAGAGGAAACTAAACAGATGGTCACAACCCCCTCTTCTTATCTCAGCTAGTCAGCCTGATTAAAATGGTCACCCTTCCAAAATTTTCAAGTCTTATGAAAATGTATCAAATATTTTCCAAAACCATATGTTCTATATTTTAACTTTAACATGAGTAAATTTATCAAAAATTAATATTGACATTCAACTTAATAATGCCCTTTCAGAGATTTCAGAGGAATTTTGTTGGGGTGTTTGTTTCAGCACATACCAATAACATGCAGAGAATTCTATTCAAACATTTAGGTCATTCAGAGAGTTGATTATAAAACAGAAGAAAATCTATCCCTTAGAGTATGTGTCTTAGTTAGGATTACTATTACTATTGCACCATGACCAAAAGCAACTTGGGGAGGAGAGGGTTTATTCCACTCACAGTTCTACATCACAATTCATCATCAAAAGCAACGAGGGCAGGGACTAACAAAGTGCAGGAACATGGAGGCAGAGCTGATGCAGAGGCCATGGAGGAACACTGTTTACAGGTTTGCTACTCATGACTTGCTTATCCTGCTTTCTTACAGAACCCAGGGCCACAATCCCAGGGATGTTATCACCCACAAATGGGCTGGGCCCTCTGACATTGATCACTAATTAAGAAAATGCCTTACAATTGGCTCTTATGTTGTCATTTTCTCAGTTGAGGCTCCCTCCTCTCTGATGGCTCTAGTTTGTGTCAAGTTGACACAAAACTAGCCAATACAGTAGATAATCATAGGCTTGATAACAATCAAATGTTTTTGCTTCCAATGACAGAATAACACTATGATCTTAAGTAAAAATTAAAAAAAGAGGATGCATAACTTAAAAATAATTATACATCTTTTCCTATATTCAATATGAATTTAATTAAACTCTACTTTTTTCTAGAACTATGTCTGCCCAGCATGTTTAGGATTTTGAATAGATGAGTTGGCAGATTAAAATTTCTGTGTTGGTTGCTGGAGTACTTTAAAAGAATTGAACTGACTAGTTTTTCTAGTCCAGTGTAGACTCAATTGTCAAGATGCAAGTGTTACAGATGTATATGATTAATATACATCCCTATGTGATTAAAATACACATGCAGTGAAAAGAATACCACAACCAGGCCCTTGGTTTAATCATATTAGTTTGTCCTTATAGTATACATAATTTAAAATATATAGAATGTGAGAATTTGAATGATTATGGCCAACATAGGCTTATGTGTTTGAATAATTGGTTCCCAGTTGATGGAACTGTTTGCGAAGGATTAGGAGGTATGGCCTTCTTGGAAGAGATGTGTCACTGAGGACAGGACTTGAGGTTCCAAAAATTTAACTCAGCCCCAGTGTTCCTCTTTCTGCTTACAACTTGTGGATCAAGATGTAAGCTCTCAGCTTTTGCCTTACCATCATGGACTCTAACACTCTTAAGCCTTAATCCCAAATTAGTTGCTTTCTTTTATAATTTGCCATGGTCATGGTGTTTTATCACTGCAATAGAAAAGTAACTGGGACAAAGAGTGCCAAGGGGATACTGAGAGCTCTGACTAGATTTTGTTTAGTGATAGGAACAGGAATTCCTTCAGTACCTATGATTAGAGTTTAGACTGTCATTGCTAGAAAAATTAAAATCCCACCCGGTAAACATATCTGAAGCTAGCTTAAAATGTTTCCTGTATGAGAGGCAGTTGAAATGAATATGTAAATAAATAAATTATTGTTTGTTCTTGTTCTGCATTATTTACAAAAGAACTTAATTTAGATTCCATCTAAATCATAGGCCATAGAAAGTAGATAGACGAAAGGAATCTGCTATGTATCTATTACCTATTTCTCTCTCTCTCTTTCTACTTTTCTACACGTACTCTACTATTTCTCTATTACCCTGCAAATACTTATCTTATTTACCTCTATTATCATCTCTCTATCTTTTTCACTCTCCCATCTATCTATCCATCTCTCATCTATCAATCTATCATATATCATCTATATCATATATCATCAAATCCATCTGTCTGATCTATCTGTGTGCATATATGTATCTATCATCTTTCTACATATCTCATCTATTATTTATCTATCATCTATCATCTCTATACTGTATCAGTTATTATCTATCTCTACCATCTCTCATCAATATCTACTGTTACATATCTATGTATCTTTCTATATATCTCTATCACCTATATATCCTACTCATGTATCCACTGCTTACTTGTCTGCCAGCCAATTTGGGGGACAATCTCCCTAATTGCAGGTATTTTATCATCCATAATATATTAAAAATACAGGAGGTAAGAAGACACATCCACTTCCTGCTTGGGATATTTGTACATAAATCATGTTTGTTCTGGCTAAATTCTGTAAGGACATACTCCCTAGAGGAAGCCCTAGGAGGCTTTTGAACACCACCCTGCCTTCCTGACATTATTTTTGAGGATGATCAACCTGAAGAATTCTTGTATGTGTTTCCTCTAGTAAGCACTTCCTTTTCTCATGACTTTTTTCACCTCATCCCATCAGATCATCCCCCTTAACCAGTTTTCCAGACATTATCCTTTCAGCAGGTTAATGGAAGAGGCCAGGTCTTTGGTTTCAAGATTCGGAGGGAGTCCTGTCCAAGTATTTATTTTAAACAAATACTTAAACACTTTGACATTCAAGTTCTGTGTATGAAGATTAGTACACCACTGTAGAATGAGAATTAGAGAATTAAACTCAATGACCTATGTGCAGGCACTCAATAAATTCCTCCAGTATACAAGGATATTAATACCCTGATAATCATTTCTTAAGAATTGACAATGTATATAGAAGAGTTAAAAGTAAGACACATTCCTAGGAGGGAATACTGTTAATAATTTCATCAATGCAGATATCTGAACACTTTTACATCATTTCAGTCCAAGTAAGTGTCTACATTTAGAAAACTCTTAAGGGAGATCTATGCTGTATGGGGATTCTTGATTATCAGGTTAATTGAGACTGCCAAATAATCTTTTAATTGGTCTGAAATTAAATTACCATGACTTCTAAGGCAATGAATACTGTTCTTAGTCAAAAGAACATAGGTCATTGATGTAGTCCCATCCTGGTCCCTTGGCTCATGTCTCTTATTAGAGGAAATTATATATACATGCTCCTACTTTATGCCTCAGGGCTAAATAGTGTGTGATTAAAAATGTGTGATTTTTAAAACAAATCTACATTTAAACAATATTTCATTAAAGCGATTTTTACCATATTTTGCAAAATGAACTACTTACAATGGAAACATGGAGTTTCTACTTTTAATAACCAATCACCAATTTACATTTGGTATTATATAATTGTTTATAATCATTTTACAAAGAGGAAGGTTTAAGTATGCCCTACAAGAGACAATAATAAAAGCAGGCTAAAACAAAAACCAAAAACTATACTGGGGCTAAGGGTTGGCTCAGTGGTTGAGAATGCTTGCTGCTCTTCCAGAGGACCCAAGCCCTGTTCCTAAGCACTCATATGTGGTGGCTCACAACCATCTGGGACTCCAGCCCTAGTGGATCTTATACCCTCTTCCAGCCTCTGTGGGTACATGCACACAGATGACATGTACAACACACACACATAAATACAAAACTAAAAATAAAGATTTTTAAAAAGCCAAAATAAAAATCTATGCTTTCCGGTTCACTCCTTTTATTTTCTATTTTCCTCTGGAGGAGTAAAGTTTTGCAATAAAATTTCAAAATAAATGTCAATTTTTAGGTACATAATAGAAAAACCTTATGTTGTTATTCATGCCATAAGATAGCTTCCTTCTATTTACTTCTTTAAAAAAATTAAAATTTTGGGTGTAAGTTTTTTTTTTTCTTGCAAGTATGTCTGTGTGTCACATAGGTACAAGTGCTTGCAGAGCCGGAAAAGCTTCAGAGCCCCTGAAACTGGAGCTGTAAATGTTTGTGAAAGGTTATGTGGGAGCTGGGAATCAAACCCAGGTTCCCCAGAAAAGAAGCCAGTACTTTTAAGCTATGAACCATCTCTTCAGTCCTCTTTGATTTTACCTGTCCATTTAGCACATCTAGAATCACCTGGAAAGAGAGTCTCAGTGAGGAATTGTCTGCATTAGGTTGGTCTATGAGCATGTGTGTGTTGGGGGGGGTTGTTTTGATTGTGTTAATTGAGGGGAGAAGACCCATCCAGTGTGGGTGATATCATTCCTTAGGCAATAGACCTTGAGCTGTATAAAAACAGAAGAAAGTGAGCTGCGTACTGCCATGCATGTATCTCTCTGATCTTGACTGTGGTTGTGACTGGCTGCTTCCAGCTTCTACCACCTTTACTTTTCCTGCAATGATGGGCTGGAACTGTGAGCTAAACAAATCCTTCCTTCCTTAAAGCTGCTCTCATCAAAATACTTTATTTCAACAGAAGGAAATGAATTGAAGATATGAATTAAAATTTATAATAGACTTTTCTGTGAGGGCTGAACTTGATAACTCATATTAAACACACATCATCACCCTGTAACAGAAGCAGGCCACAGAATTAGCCTGTTGTATTTTTTTTTCTGGGATTTTCTGGAGATGGGCTACCTTTGTAACCACAATGGTCAGACATTTGGTTATGTTATCCCTTCACACAGTTCGCAGTTGGTAAAAATGGACAATTTTTGACAATGAAATTGTACTGCTATATATACCCCTCACTTATTAAAGAAGGATAAGCATAAATTTAAAACATCCTACCACAGCAATACAATGAATATTGAAGGGATGAATGTTTTTTGAGGTACAAAGTGTCCAAGTTGGGGACTCCAGGATCTGATAGTCTTCTACATAAGTATGAAGGTGGTACTGAAATTAAAGCATTTCACTCTAATGATTTTTTTTATTCTTCAGAAAAATAGAGGTTCTCATTAGAAACTTGAAGGGCATGCTCATAATAATTAATCTCATCCTCACTTTGTCTGATTTCTTTCTAATGGAGGTTCGTGGTTTTATTCTTTTTGTCTTTGGTGTGTGTGTATATGTGTGCATGCGTATTGTGGGGGCCAGAGGCCAATGTTGGATGCCTGCCTTTGTTGCTCTCTACCTTACTTTTGAAGTATCTCACTGAACATGAAGTTCATCAATTGAGCAGATGGACTGGTGAGTGAGCCCCAGAGATCCTCCCCTCTCCACCTCCCAGCTCTGTGATTTCAGGCACATGCATCCACGCATCATACCCATTTTTTTAACTTGGATGCTGGGATTTGAACTCTGGTCTTTGTGCTTGAACCTCAAGAACGTTATTGACAGAGCTGTCTCCCTAACCTACTATTACTTATTTTTTTTTTTAAATAAACCAGAGCACCTTTCTTTGGTGCACATGATGCACACACATTTAGATACTATAAAACTCTCTTCCTTCCCTGCCCAGTGCTCTGATTCCATATAAGTTCCATAATCTTTACAGCATGATTTTGACTCAATCATGGAGTACTCCCAAGTCTTATCACATGGTGAAAAAGCACCTTCCATCCCTCACAGCCCAGATCCAACCCAAACTTAACTATTACCCTTAGTCGTCTTTCTTGGGGAATTCTAAAAGCTATCATCTCATAGGACACAAAGATATCTATACTCATGATGGGATTTAGGCCAGCCGCTCTAAATCCATAAGGATATCCATATGTTTTTGCAGCTTTCATGTGAACTATTTAGAAAGCCCTGGGTATGTAAGCTGGAAAGGCCAACTATATATTTGGATTGCTCACATTGGCAAGTGTCTGTCTTGTGAAACTTTTCCTGCTTCCTGTAATAGAACTCAGTGTTTCTTCTGGAACTTATCATGCAGAATGACTTACATAAGTAATGGGCATTTGAAGAGTTGGTTCCTGGCATTTTGTAACTTGCCTTTGGTAGCCATATGGTAATATGACTCAAATATTTTGCAAGCTAGTAACTTCCAATGGTAGGTCATATTAATAATGCTTATTAGTGTTCTGTATCTTATGACTGACTCAAGAAAACTCTTTGACTAAGAAACAACCCTAGAGAAAGTTGACTATAATAGCATATTTTATTGTGAAATAAATAAATAAACAAATAAATGCAGTTTCTAAGTGGGCTCGGGGGAATGGAAATCTGTCATTTCTACCAGTGCTTAGAAAGTAGTTGAAATTCATTAGATGTTTTCCAAGGAATTCACTTTCTAATTGTGTTCACTATCCTGAACCAATCACAAGCTATTACAGTGTTTTTAGTTTTTTTTTTTTTTTCTAAAATCACATTAACAATAGTAAAATATTGGGGATGGGAATCCCAAGTCACTTTAACCATCATTTTGCTTTTAAGTTAAATCTCAGTATATTAATGCCTATAACCCCAAATTCCAAGCCACAAACTAGTTTCCTCTAAACACACATATGGTCTGCTAGTTACATGTCTTGAATTGGAGACTGTTCTGGATCAAGTCTATGTCCATTTGGGGCCAAACATCTCTCTATGGATTTTCCTATGGACCTTGAAACCCATCAACTTATTATGTTATTATTATTATTATTATTATTATTATTATTATTATTATTATCATTTTTCCTCCCCAAAGTATCTCTTTCTTTACTCTTTGATGTATCTGCTCAGGCCTTCTTTAGAGGCTTCTTGAGGCTGTCCATAATCCTCCTCTCCTATCGTAGGATTGTCATGGTGGTAAGCATCCATCTTGCTTTCATGTTCCGGTACCTAGGAATGATCACAGGGTAACAGCATTATCCCTTTATCAATCCCAGTATCTCTGTGCTATCTTGGAAGGAAAAGGTATGAAACAAACACATGATGGAGTCAATCTGAGTAAGTCTGGATTACCCAGCTGCTTATAAGTGTCTATAGAATTGTTCACAACTTTGATGATTAGCATGGCTATGTCAGGGCTTGGCCACTTCTCTGTGGTCCCTTGATTTTCTCGAATTTCTAGGTAGCCTTTCATACCTCCATAGATCTTGAAGGACCTGTCCTTTGAACAGAGAAGAGTGATGGCTCAAGTTTCCATCATCCTCATGCCCATCCTTATAAGGAGTTTTTAACCCTGTATTTTCCTTGTCCAATAATGACCTGTTTTTTCCTGCCAGGTCCTTGTCATTAATAAGATACTGTGGATCTCATGGGGACTGACTCATATTTTCTGTTCTCATCATTTTGAGAGAACAGACTTCCTATTCCAATCCATGAGCTCCTCCAACTGGACTTCTTGTTTGATCTGATGCTACCAAGAAGTCACTGACATTTCTGCTTTTAGCTCACATACTTCTTTTTAATCTGATCATTAGGAATCAAAGGAATGTAGTAGAAAATGCACATAATTTAGAAGTCAGACAAGACTCAAACTCTCAGCTTGATCCCAGTATGTTCACGACTTGGATAATATTTTCACACTCTGCTTTCTTACCTGTAAGGTAGATCTGTAGTGGGTAGCCATTCCAGCTTTGTTCTGGAAGTTCCAACCCCCATTGAGACATCGGCAACTGTCATGCCTACAAGGCGGGGCCAAGGGAGGCGCCTGGGGACCCGAGATCTGGATCGGCGAACGCTCTCTTGGTTCCAGGACCCTGGATGGTGGAGGTGGACAAAGCAGAGCTCCAGAGAACACCGCTGGACTGTGATACACCTTCCCCAGACCCCGCGACCTACCTATCCCTTAATTTGTAAGTTACGCCATTAAATAAATCTCCTTTTAACTACGTGGAGTGGCCTAAATAATTTTACCAATATAGATCTAGTAGTAACCATATAAGGTCCTGTTGGTAAACACTGAGTGAGTACTACAGTTACATAATGCACATACATAAAGGCCTGCAGGCGTTAATCAGCAGTCCATTTTTTTTTTCTCTCCTGATTGTGCTCTCTTTGCTGATTTGCATTTCAGATTCTTGTGCCTGTAGAAATTTGGCTCCCAAATTTCTGCTTCATTCGTGGCCCTTCTTATACATGACCTCATTTAGTCCTTGGAACATCCTGTGTGTTTCTGTTGGTAGATGAGGATATGAGGATTAGGGAATGAGAACCAGCAAGTCACTGTGTGGGCAAGTAAAGATTTCCATAAGGTTGATTTCACCAACATTTTTAGTTACAGAATGTCAGCCAAGAGTTCCAGGAAGAGGAAAGTAAGGGGCCCTCTTCTAAACCAGTAGTCAGAAATTAAAGTCCACATGTAGGGCATCAGAAAGTAAGAGAAATAGTGCAGAAAACACATGAAGCTGACACACCAGCTTTCTGACCTGCAGAATGTGGTCTGACTGTACATTATGCTAAATGTCTTCTGCCAGATGCAGATAGCATTTCATTCTTGAATTCCTTCTCTGTTCCTCTCCCCAAGTATGTCCTCCTCTGGCTAAAATACTCATTTGGATTGTGTGGTTTATGAAAGAAAATATATTATAAAAATGTATTGGGGGGCAGCTGTTGAACAGTAGTGGTGAATGAATTTTCTTTGTTCTATGTTCAGGGTTCTTCTCAGAAAGGCTGGAGACATCAGTTCTGCAATCAGATCCATGGTGGGGCCTCCTAGGAATACGCTGACACACACTTTGCCCATCTCTCCTTTGTGAGCTCTACCTTCAGATCACAAAGCTTGGGTTGATGCCCATGGCAGCTGAGCAAGCACAAAGCAAGCTCGATGGTGGCTTCCCTTGAAGGGACTTGCTCATAAAGTATCTTGTGAGTTGGGAAACATTTGTAGACTATCTTTGCAGACCTGAGGTCTGGGGTCTGCTGCAGACCCTGAGGAGAGAGAGGTCAGCTGATCAGGGAGAAATGCACAAGGCAGGTTTTGTTGTCTTTCCTACAGGCCTCTAAGAAGTCCTAAGAGCTTGCCTGTGGGTCTAGGTAGTCATCTTTCCTACTCTCTGCTTTTCTGGTGAGGTAGAAACACCTCTTAAAGCTCAAACTGTTACTCCATGTGTGCCCCAGCCACTCAAGTTAGACTTCCTAGCAATACAACCCAGTTATCTTATTTTTCTATTTTCACGTTCTCTCTCTAAATATTTTCCCTTCCATCAGTATTGAAGCTCACATGAGTAGCTATTTCACTGCAGAGCACAGTTCTCCCTCCTTACTTCGGCTTGCCCCCCTCCCCCCAACCCCACAGCAGTATTTGTTGAAAGAGTACTCTGTATCCCCTTCCTCACTCTTCACTCACTTCTCCTGTATTAATAATGCATTCTGTTTCATTTTCATCTCTGTTACTTGACGTTTTCTCCACTATGAAACTCATGTTGTCAGAATTCAATTTATTGAGCCCGTTCTTGTTTTAAAGATCTCTCCTTTGCTTCAATCACACTGCACTTTCCTGTTGCCGTCACACGGCTTGTTCTGTTATGGTCTCTTACATTGCTTTACGTTTCTCTGCCTCACTTTTAAATGAGAGAAAACTCTTTTCCTTGAGTGGTCAGATCTAACTTGGTACCTCAAAGATCAACAGGACACTTGGAGCTTACAGAGTCAAATCTCAATGCCCAGACACTATTTACAGAGCTTACAAAACTATGTGTAGTTCTGAAGCTGGCCATTCTACATGAAGGTATGACAGGCTCTTCAACCCCATCAACCCCAGCATGTCTGGAACAAAGCCTGACTTCACCCTCTGAAGTGCTCATTACATACCAGAGATGATACCTACACAACCATAGAAGCCAAAAGTCTAGAGGGCACCCAAGTATACATCATACCTTTCTCTCCATCCTGTTCACTCCACCACTAATCTCCCAAGCATGTTCTTTCAATCTTATTCTTTTTATGCTTCTGTCTCTTTTGCTGTTATATCCTATGTAAAGTCACCTCTTGGCCCTTACCTTTTCACTCATTTTTGTGCCCTCAGTTATTCATTCCACTTGTATTCTAAGTGCCTCTCAAACGTCAAAATCTATCATATGTTTAAAATACTCTGGAGGCTGGTGGAGCTCTTCTTTCTTTTCATATATATATATGAAATTTATATATATATATATATAAATTTTGACAATTTCATACATGTGTATAATATACTGTAAGCATATTCACTGCTACTTACTCCCCTTATTGCTTTCCCATTCCTATAGATATCCTCCTTCCTAGTATCCTTTCTACTTTCATGTCTAATGTTTTTGTTCAGGTCATGTGGGGGCAGCCATAATGCTGTCTGTTCTTGATTACATTGGCCGTTCTTTACCTAGAAGACACAGTTTTGTAAGACTCCTCCCCATCCTCCATCTCTTATAATCTTTCTAGTCTCTTTTTCATGATGTTCCCTAGACCTTAGAGGGGTTGATATAAATGTTGCATTTGGGGCCAAGCACTCAACTATCCTTTATTTTCAGCATTTTGACTAGTTGCGCATCTCTTTTCTAACCATTACACACTACAAAAGGAAACTACCCCTGGCCAAGGTTGATATCACCACTTAGTTCAGCTGCTGAGTTTCTGGGAGTTCAAGTTGAGTACCACAGGTGTTAGGGAATGGAGGGAGTCTAGTTTTGCATATCTGTGACCTCATTCAGATGCCAGGCTACTGAGAGTTTGCAGAGGTCCTGGCCAGAAGATAGGGATTGGAAGCTCTTGTGGCTTTCAATAATTCTTTAATGGAGGTCAATATCCTTACCCTGGCTGACAAGGCCCTCTGACATCACAGTCCTCAACTTCCTTTACCTCTCCTTTCCTCTTGGGTTGATTCTCACTTCCCTTAGAGCCTCAGGGGATTTCTTCCACTCAGAGTCCCTTGTCTGTAGCTAGAGTTTTCCTGTCTGGCCCACAGTCAGGACAAATCTCTCTCATCCGCCAGTCCCACAGCCATTCAGACCCAACCAAATAAATATAGAGACTTATATTGCTTATAAACTGTATGGCCGTGGCAGGCTTCTTGCTAACTGTTCTTATAGCTTAAATTAATCCATTTCCATTAATCTATACCTTGTCACGTGGCTTGTGGCTTACTGGTACTTTACATCTTCCTTGTCATGATGGCGGCTGGCAGTGTCTCTCCCACCCAGCTTCCTGTTCTCTCAATTCTCTTCTCTGTTAGTCCCACCTATACTTCCTGCCTGGCTACTGGCCAATCAGTGATTTATTTATTGACCAATCAGCAACACATTTGACATACAGACCATCCCACAGCACTTCCCCTTTTCTTTTCTTAAAAAGGAAGGTTTTAACCTTTACATAAATCCAAAGTCAGCTTGGTATATTTGGGAATTTGGGCGTAGCTTCTCTTACTACTTCCTGCTGGAGGGGGGCGCTGTATCTCATGGGGACATAAAGAATTTTTTAGGATTATGGAGTAGTCCATGAGGGTGTATCGTCTGAGCCAGTTGCCTTGAAACGGTTCTGGATGTTGGATCATCTGGGCCATGGTGTCATCGGAGACCTTTTAGGTGGTCTTGGCTGGTCAAACCTGATGTATCTTAATCTGGAACAAATCCATAGCCTCTGGCTTTCTGTGGAAACAAAAGCAGAGCCTCCTTTCCAAAGCAACATATCCTTACATCCAAATTTTGAAGTCAAGGTACCTTTAAAATATACATTTTGGCATAACTCAACAGCTTTTGTAATCAAATGTTTTTCCTCAGTTACGAATATCAAAGAGAACATAATCCAGATTCTCTGTGTGGTAGCCATCTTTACATGGCTTATTTTTTTATATTAGCTTGAGCCTATTGCTTTAAACTGCAGCCTTCTAAGCCTGAAAGGGCGCTGGTGCTGCTGGCTCCGCCCATTTCAGCTTCCCAACATGGTGGTGATATGTTTTCCGCCAGCTCTGGGAGCCATCAACTCTCAGAAATAGTGGGTCTATGCTTCTATCAAAGCAGCGTGTAGCCCAGAAACCTCTTTTTTTTTTTTTTTTTTTTTTTTTTTTTTGTACTAGCAAAGGCTAAATCCATCACGTAGCTTAATGTGCCACTTGCAGAGGCCTCATTCCCGCCATACTGCAGGTCGAGCATGCACACCAGGAACCCGCCATAGTAGCTCAAACATGCAGGCTGCCACTAACTTGAGAGAAACAACTAGGAACTGTTTTTAGCTCCGTTTTAGAATCTTTTTTCTCAGGTTTTAGGTGGAAACTCTTGCCAACACGTTGGGCGCCATTTGTAGCTAGAGTTTTCCTGTCTGGCCCACAGTCAGGACAAATCTCTCTCATCCGCCAGTCCCACAGCCACTCAGACCCAACCAAATAAACACAGAGACTTATATTGCTTATAAACTGTATGGCCGTGGCAGGCTTCTTGCTAACTGTTCTTATAGCTTAAATTAATCCATTTCTATTAATCTATACCTTGCCACGTGGCTTGTGGCTTACCAGTACTTTACATCTTCCTTGTCATGATGGCGGCTGGCAGTGTCTCTCCCACCCAGCTTCCTGTTCTCTCAATTCTCCTCTCTGTTAGTCCCGCCTATACTTTCTGCCTGGCTACTGGCCAATCAGTGATTTATTTATTGACCAATCAGCAACACATTTGACATACAGACCATCCCACAGCACTTGTCTTCTTCAGAACCAAGCTACTTGAAGAGTGATGATTTCTCTTGAAGGTTTTCGATTAAATGTTATTCCCTTTCAGCCTTTCTCACCAGGACTCATGGGGCAGTGATTCCATAGCAAGTTGTGTTGCTCCATGGAGGCCCTGACCACAGTCTGTAGTATGTTAGTATGATAGGGTAAAGGAGGAGTTACTGTTTGCACTTGGGGGAAGAGTCTGCACCTCACAGCTCATTAGTGGGCTTCCCACTTCTGTGTCCTCCATGGTAAACATGTTTTCATAGCGTATAATTTACACCATTCCCTGGTATCTGTTTGACTACTATTTGTTCACTATATGAACATATTAATAAGCAAATGCATATGAGAAAAGTGAAGGCAAACACTTACTAAGTGGTATATTAAGACCACGATTTATCACTCAGATTAATAATAATTGATATGACTTTATAGGAAATGCTTATTGAATATGAATTTAATGTCATGTATATTTGCTTTGTTTTTGATTCAGAATTTATCATGTAGCCCTGATTTGGCCTCAGACACATGATTCTCCTGCTAAGCTTTTTTGGTTCTGTGGTAAGGTAATTTTATAGGTATTTCCTTTCCAAAATATACCCTTCATATAGCTGGGCATGATGGCGTGAACATATAGTCTCAGCTAATCATGAGGCTGAGGTTAGAGGATTACTTGAGCACAAGAATTCCAGGCCAGCAAGGGCAATATAGTTGAGACCCTCTTAAAAAAAATAACAAAAACAACTTAACTTGAAATCTCCAAACCTTAAAATCTCGGTGACTGATGTTTTCTTTGAGAGTTGCTGGCACAGTCTTACACTATTTGTCTTAAAGTAGCCCAGTTGCCCTTGAACTCCACATATTCCTGCCGTAGCAAGACTTATGCTCTACATGGGAAAGGGAGAAAGAATGATGGAGACTGTAAACATGTGGATGGCAGGACAGAGCCACTTCTGCTGGCACCATGTCCCTAGGAGCAACATTTGTATTAGACAAGGCTCAGCTTTGGGACAGAGGTGAGTGTTGGGGTTCTGTGCATCCACTCAGCGGAAAGGCATCTTTCTTCCTTTATCTTTGTCTCCTTTGCATTTCGGAACACCATCATTTGGCCCCAAATTCTTCTCTGAGGTGAATTTGAGTGCAAAGGAGGAATTCTAGGCCAGGACAGATCGTTCTGAGAGCTGGCAGTGTGAAGGAGTTTGATGTAGGTTTGGAAGATTATCTCTGGAAAAGTGTGATGGCACAGATCCAGAGTCTGCTGGCTGGCTTTTTACAGAGTCCACGTTTGTCCATGCCACAGCTTAACAAGAACAGAGTTGTAATTTTTTCAACTATTTATCAGTCTCTAGAGGGAAGAACAATGCTTCTTGTTTCACACACTGCTTCTTAAAGAATACTGAAACTCTGAGTGGCTTGTGTTTGATTCAGAGGTGACATTGTCTAAGTTTTCCTCAGGCAATAGTCAGTCTGAAATGAGTATTAACCAGATTTAGGGAATGAGCAGCACAGACACACACCTATGCAGAAGTAAATGAACACATGCACATACAAACATACATAAGAACACATGTACAAGCAGAAAACATGTGTATATAAACATACAAACATATGGAACACACATACACAAATATATAAACACACATAGGCACATACATATTTCTAGACACACTTGTATAGGCTCATACATATATACACATACATGTATCAGATACAAAGACATCCATATACACATAGACATGCTGTGGTGGTTTGAATAAGAAATGTATCCCATAGGGTCTGATATTTGAACACTTGGCCCCAGTCGGTGGTGCTGTTTGGGGAGGTTATGGAACGTTGCTGGAGTAAGTATGGAACTGGGAGTGGCCTTTGAAAGTTTATAATCTTATCCCACTTCCAGTTCACTCTGCTTCATGTTTAAGGCTGAAGATGTGATCTCTCAACTTCCTGCTCCAGCAACCTGCTACCACCTCTCTCTTTCTGGAACCACAAACCCAGATAAACTCATCCTTCTATAAGTTGCCCTGATCGTGATGTTTAATGGCAGCCACATAAAATTAAGTGATATACATGCATACACATATAGTACATAGCCTAAAATTTATGAAACAAACATGCAGTCATGCACATACGTCCATACACATGCAACACATAATATACTCATGCATACAACAAGCATACATACACCTACATACACATGTACACAAACATATGAACATGGGTAACAAAACAAAGAAGAGCAGGAGGAGAAGATGGAGGAGAGGGATGAAAGAAAAAGGAAGGTGGTCATGAATAAATGTACTAATGAGGGAAAACTTGAAAACCTCTTACTCACAGAGTTCATTCCCCACATTCTTAAAAACAGGAAACTAATTAAATCCTGGCCAAAGTGAAAAAAATTTCTTTTCTCACTTTTGGTCAAGGCTTTCTTTGTTTGTGTTTAATTTCCTCCTTACCTGTTGATGGGTAGGAATGCATAACCCAGGAACATTCTGAACTGATGAGTGAAAAATAAAAACAATGCACACGAGAAAATGTACAGTATGGGAAGTTTTTTTCTTGCAATGGGAACTAACAGACATTCACTTTCTCATGTCCCCTTTAGTCGTCTATGAATGGGCATGCTTGGGCTTTGCCTCACCAGTCTCAGAAATCTCCTCTTCAGACTTTTCTATATATGACTTGAGTAAAAGGAGGGCCCAGATTTTTTTTTATTTTTTGGTAGAAACTAGCTGTCTACTGTTTACTTATCAATGTCTAATTTAGACATTGTCATTGAGAGGCATGGGCCATGTGGATGAGAGCTGTCTGTCATCCATCAAGGTGAAACCCATCAGCCTATGTGTCTCCCCATTCAGTAGTGGATTCAATCAGTCGATATTCTTAGTTAGGGGGTACATTTGATCTAATATTTATAATCAACTTTATTTGAGGTGTAATATCACTCCTGAGATCAGTCTTCTAGAAAAAAAGAAGTTAAGATAAAATAGATGTTGTGTAAATATCAGTAAGTTACAGGTGCTCCATTTCGAGTTTTCTAACCCATTCTCTAAACTTTAAACTCACTTGTCTTCCTGGTCCTTAGATGAGTTGATTTTTGACTTATGTGAGTGACAGAGAAGCAAAGCAATAATATACTTTGCAAACAGCAGGATGAGCTTTTAAAACCTGCCATTATTTATTGATGCATTGTGGAAGCTTTTGACTGAAGGAGACTCTGACTTCCTTTTCGAGTCTCAAGCTCTATCTGTGTCCTCCACAGTTTGAGAAGATGAGTGGTGGTTAAGTGATGACTGCATGCACCTCTGCATCTACTCATTGTGTGGATCCAGCATCTTTCTACTTAAGGTAGTCACTCAAGAATATGCATTTTTTGAGTATGTACCATTTTTAAATTTGGATATCTTAATATCAAAATACCCATTTACTATAGTATTAATACTATATATAATACTGATACTATATATAGTATAGTGCCCATAGTCAACATATACTGTTTCAATATCTGAATAAAGATATAGGTGCTAAATATTATTAGAGAAAAAAATAATGCAAATCCACCCTTTCTACATATTTACTTTCATTTGTCTTAGATAAAAAGAACTATATATTCAGTACATTGATCTCCATTAGATGTCCTGTTTGTATTTCCTTCCTTGAAAATATTATAAATTTTGAGTATATGAACATGGTAGGATTCATTCTCTACATGGTGGGTAAACAAGATAATCTACTGGTATGAACAAGTCCTCATTGCTTTATTAGTATGAAGTATGAAGACCAATAGCAGTAGCTTTTGATTATTTGGATTTGTGGAACTGAAAACACATTGTTGACAGAGCATCATGTACAGAGGTATAGACCTTTCATAAGGAAGGTATGCACTTGGTCAGGCAGTTTCTCTGCATTTGGCATTTGGCGCAGCACGTTAGAATAGAAATCTTGTGGTTCAATTGCTCTATGATTTTTCACAACACTGTCTCTTGCAGAGCTGATGTTTGCTTCAGAGACAGCCTGTTAGAAGATGTTGCTGGCTGGTGAATCTGAAATCAGTGAAAGAATCCTCTTTAGAAACACGGATATTCTCTCTCTCTCTCTCTCTCTCTCTCTCTCTCTCTCTCTCTCTCTCTCTCTCTCATTGATAAGTACATAAAAAGGTAATTGGTATTGAAAGTGTAAAATCCTAAGTGAAGCTCCCTGGCTTCAGAATGGCCATTCTAACTAAACAGAGTTCACTGAGAGGAATAGAGGATAGGGAAAGTGTTGAGTGGCTCCCTTAAACTAACAGTGTGAAGGTTGTGTGTGTTAATTAGAATAAAGCAATTTTATTTAAAAATCCAATAAAATAAGTGTGTGTGTGTGTGTGTGTGTGTGTGTGTGTGTGAGAGAGAGAGAGAGAGAGAGAGAGAGAGAGAGAGAGAGAGAGAGAGAGAGAGAGAGAGAGAGAGTCTTAATATGTAGCCCTAGCCCTGGCTGGCCCAGAACTTGCTATGTTCATAGATTGGCCTTGATCTTACAGAGATCCAATTGCTTCTACTTCCTGAATGTTGGAAAATCGCTGTGTGATTTTTCACAACACTGTCTTTTGCAGAGCCGATGTCTGCTTCAGAGAAAGCCTGCTAGATGATGTTCCTGGCTGGTGAATCTAAAATCAGTGAAAGAATCCTTTTTAGAAACATGGGTATTCTCTTTCTCTCTCTCTTTTTACATCTACTAGAATAGCCATGATGTATCTAGACTACAGAACATCAAGACTACAGCAACATCATTTTGTATAAAATACAAAAGACATTAGAAAACTGACATTCTGGAGTAGACGGAAACTCCCTAACAATGTGAACTTGAAAATGGCTTCTGACTCCTGTAAGTAGCAGTTTGTCCACCTGTGCTAACAGAGAACCTCTTTTAAAGTAGGTGTATGCTTTGACATTGTCTCAAATGTACAATGAATTAGAAAGTAACCTCAAAGTCAGTTTCCTCCACTCCATTCTTCCCAATACCACTGTTTCCCCAAACCATAAATAAGGGTCCTGACCATTGCAGCTAAGGAACTGTCTAGAGAAATTTTAACAAGACGCATATTATACCCATTCTGTCTGCTCCAATGGATTTTTACCATCTCCAGTAAAGCAACAGCCAAACATATAATCTTGTAAAATGACTTAAACCAGAGATAAGAAGAGAAACTTAAACAAAGGTGAGAGGTTTGGCTACAGACTGGTCACCGTAGATGAAGCCAAGTTGGCTCCAATGAGCAATTCAGAGTTGTTAAATAAAGCAGGAGCAAGGAAGAGTTCCTGAGATCATCAGAGAGTTGGGAGGGATGGTCTCCATAAAAGAAAACCAATTAAACAACAATTAGCATGGGTTAGGGCTGGGGAGAGTTTCATTCTTGCCTTTCAGAGTAGACAAAGCATGTGTTAGCGTCTGAGACAAACCTTAGCTGTGTGCTAAAGCAGCTTACTGATGATCTGGTCTGCCATAGACTAAAACCAGTTTTACAGTGATTAAGATGATCTTCAACAACTTAACCACACGCTGGGACAAAGGTCAATGCTTTTTAAAGGTGTACCATGAAAACCAACTTTTGACAATGGAAAGTTCACAACGTCTAGCTTCTAAGCAATACTCACTAGGCATGGAAAGCTTAAGAAAAACACAAAGAGTTATTCAGAGAGAATGAGTTGATAAAATGTGTCTAGAAAAAAAAACACAGAGTTATAGATAGGACAGGAAAACTCAAAACAGCCTTATTAATCTTTAAAGCATGGAAAGAACTGTAACAGAAAACGTGACCATCATGAGAGGGGTGGGTGGCAGGGAAAGACAGTTGAGTCTTCCAAGTATGGTGCACCAACTGGAAACAGTTTGCAGAAGCTGGAGGGCGATGCTCTTTATTTATTTATTAAAATAACTTTGAAGAATTGAAAACATCATATTTGTATCCAGTGCACTGTGAATGAATACATTCACCTCCACCATGTACTCATCCATCTCCCAATCCTGCCAACTCAGCTCTTTGACCGCTTATGAGCTTTGACTATCATCTACTGTCAAAAGAGGTTTCTCTGATTTAAGCTAAGAGCTGCTGTAGTCGAGAGATAGAAACAAATCTTTCGAAGGCAGTTTACTGCATTATCATTTGGCAAAGCATCCGTGGGGGATTACCCCATAGGGATTGTGACTCTCCCCCCCGCCCCCACAGCTGTAGGTTTTTGACCAGTTCTATGGTACCTGGACTATGTTCTGTCCCATGGGACAGGCCTCAAATTCATTCTGGTTATTTCTAGAAATTCATGCCCCTACTGCATTAAATCAAAAGATAAGACCTCTTCAAATTTGTAATTTTAGGGCTAAAGATCCCAATATAACAAGAAAAACTGAGCCGACTTAAGTTGGTGCTAACCTTGCTGCCTAGCAAGGGATAACCTTGACATTTTCCAAACTCTTTTCTTCTTTTTTTCTAGAAAACCTGTAGTTCTCTAGCACTCTCTTCCTCAGGTAGGAGGATCAAGACTCACTAGCACCATTGTGTTAACCGTTTAATGTCACCTTCTTAGGAATAACACAATCATGAATCACAATAGACAAAACAGCTCCTCTCATTTCCCATTCACGAAATTCAGTAATAACTAATTTTGTGACAATTTTCTTTTCAATCAATCTCCTCCAAACATTTATTTTTATGTCTCAAATATAAAAAAACAACCTCCGTTCTCTCTTCCGTGTGTGCACTTGTCTGTGTATCTATGACATGTGTGTTCACAAGTATTGCATCCATGTTGTGTGAAAATACATTCTATGTGCATGTATACATATACCTGTGGGTGGGGCTAAGACATGCAAGCTGAACACATGTGTCCATGATATGCCCATATAAATTGTGTCGGCTCATACACATATTGTGTTGTATATGTGAAAGTCTGAAACATACTCATACACTACACTGCACATATGTATTCATGCACATTTACATTACTGTGTTCTTGTATATATTTGTTACAGGCTTGTGTGTGTGCATAGACGTATTTCTTGCTATGCTCATATTTGTATTTGCATGTTCTTGCAAGTATGTTTATCTGTGTGCTCACATTGAACATGTATGTATTGGGTATATGTGTAATACAGATGTCATTTCTGCATGCATGTGATGTGTGTACACATTAAACTCTCCCTCTTACTACTGAAGTACCCTCTGCCTCTCCCAATTCCATCATTATCTCTATATCTGGATCTAGGGCTTTTGTGGAAGTCAAAACTACTACCACATCCTGATTCCCATTGCGGAACTTGATGTCTGTCTTTCATTTTGCATCCTTGTTTATTGTTCATGTCACATGGACTCTTCATAGGTAGGATCTTTTATTGCTGTATCCTCAGGACTTGTTATCTGTGTAAAATACAAAATGACATTTGCTTTATTCATAGTCATCAAGTACAGTGAGAAATATTAGATTTTGAATATAGAACTACCAACCTTGAACAGACACTGAGCATTCACTTCCATGCTGACAGCCAAGTATGGTAAAAACCACAGTACTAGGTACAACATACCTTTTCCAACTTGATCAATAAAGAATGTTCTGTAGTCCTGCATGCAAAATAATTCAAGTAGTTAATTTTTTTTTGTAACATTTTAAAACTGAATTTAATTCCTTTTAGTACTGGTTGTGATTCAACCTATATTTTCTAATAAATATTTTAGTTTATTTCCTCATGGACCCAGATGGGAGCTTTATTTTCATATGGTATTTTTAGTCACTTTAAAAATATATATTAAATCAGTGTATGATACTGTGTTTGATGATATATATTTTTTAGTGAGCTTATTAGTTTTCTTCTTGGCAAACTATAAATGTGACTTTAACATTTAGTTGGTGACTTTTTGCTTAAACTGCTATTTCCAGCTTTACATTATTGTTATTCTCACAGTCTTTTACACAGGTAGTTCATGGAAGGCTATCACTGGAGGCTTAGAGCAAGGTATCATTCCCAAAGGAAAACACTAGAAAAAAATCATTTATCACTTCATCCCTTTCCTTATCAAGAGTTTCTTCTCAAAGAATAAGGCTTATCCCTGAGGCTGTTTGGAAATTGACAATTCAGGAAGAATCAATGGAGAGCTGCATTTTTGATGGATGAACCATTAGAAAATTCTATGGCATTCTTCCCATGACCTTTTCTGGAGACAGATGAATAGCCTTCCAAAGGTTGCATTTTATTTTATGTTCAAAAAAAAAAAAAGACAAAACCAACCAACCACAGTGTATTAGAAACAACAGAATCACATTAAGGTCCTTACTGGACTGAAAAACATAAATGAAAGTTAGAGGGAAAAGGAGGTGATTTGCAGACAGAACTGACTTCAGTATAGAATTCTGAACTCAAGGGAGTTCTCAATCTCCTAGAAGAAAATTTTTGAAGCAACACCTCACTCAGTTAAATATTTTCACAAATAATAAGTCTAATTTACATATTGTCTTTTCTATGTACACCTAACTCTATAGGTACAGGTCTGATTTTCATGGGCCCATGCAAAATTAGCATACACAAAATTAAATGTGTTAAGATAACAACATATCAATTAAACAGTTCACAGTTTCTAGAAATAACAAGACTCTGATTATCTAAGTACTGACCAAATGTGAGGGATGGTTGTGGCATGAGTCAAGAATCTATTGTGTTTCTTAAGGGATTTGAATGTTAAAATAGAAAAAATATACATCTCAAAAGAATTTAAATAATAGAGTCAAGTGATATAGCTCAGTGGTAGAATACTTACCTAGTATTTGTGAGGTACTAGATAAATAGATACAGATAGATAGATAGATAGATAGATAGATAGATAGATAGATAGATACTAACTATATAATGGTATATAAAAAGGTAGAATGAACCAGGTGTGAATGTAAACTCTTGTATTCCAAGAATTCAGGAGGATGAAGAAGAAGGACTATTGGGTAAGTCAAGCCAGCCTGGACTATTATATTAGTTCCTTTTGTATTGGTGTGGTAAGATACAATGATTAAGGCAACTTACAAAGGAAAGAGTTTAATTAGAATTATGGTTCTGCTGAGTTAGAGTCTATGATTGTGGAGTGAAGGCATGGTAGTAGGTGACTGGAATAGCAGTTGAGAGCTCACATCTTGATCCACAAGCATGAAACAGAGAGAGGCACAATGGGAATGGAGTTGAGTCTTTTGAAACCTCATAGTCTTTTCCCAGTGACACACCTCCTCCAAGCAAGGTGTACCTCCTAATCCTTCCCAAACACCAACTTGGGACCAAGAATTCTGACATATGCTTCTACAGAGGCCATTCTATTCAAACTACCTCAGCTACTCAGTAACTTCTGGCCATTCCGGGCTACATTGTAAAATCCTATCTCAACAATCCAAGACAGATGGAATGAGTGAAATCAAAGAGTGGGGCCAGTAATGGACTCAGAATCTGGGGCAGAAACATGGCGACAGGGATATCTCACAATAATGAAGAAAGGAGGATGGCAAGGGACAGTCCATGTTTTTTTTTTCTTTCTCTTCAGGCACCAACTCTATCAGAATTAGCCTGTCATAAAAATACTCAAAATATAAATCTGTTTAATAGAATCTGACTTTTTTGTCTTGTTTTCATTTTTGTCTTACATTGTATAGAACTTAACTAAAGAAGAAAAAATAAAATTTATCTTTTCTACTACAACAATATTTCACATTAATATTTTGTGTATACCTTCAACCAGATGCCCAAAATTCCATCCTTAAGTCCTGTTTCTTGAGTTATTACTACACTATTAATCACTTTTGGGGTCACAGCCTCATTTATTTTCTCAACTATTGTGGGAAGATAGACTTTCTGTCCACTTTATAATCTTAAACAGTGATGATTACAAGAATAAAAAGGGATTTTAGGAAATGGTCAGGAAGATGATTGTCTTCCCTTGTTGAGATATCTGTTATTGATGTTT